>NC_135811.1:2149557-2191141 GCF_964213995.1 Mustelus asterias | reverse complement strand
CCTCTGACACTTTCATTCTCATCTCCTGTCTCTTGCTCTGTCTTTTCCTCTCTCTCACTCTCTCACTCTCTCTCATGCACTGTCTCTCACTCTGTCTCTCTCTCTCACACACGCTCTCTCTCACTCTCTCACTCTCTCGTTACAGCAGAGCAGTGGGGGAAGCATTCAAAAAGGAACTGGGAGTGTACAGCTCCAACATGTACCCTGTAGGTTTCCTATCACGTGTTGAATGAATACTTCTCTTTGCTCCACTCAGCAAAAGAAGAACGTAGGTACAGAATTCAGGAAAAGGGACTGTGAGGATCTTGCACAGTTTAACAGAGCAAGGGTGTATTGGAGGATTTGATAGGCTTAAAAGTGAACAAACCCCCAGGCCCGGATGAATTGTATCCCAGGATGCTATAGGAGGCGAGGCAGGAAATTGCAGGGGCTCTGACACCAAGTGTTAATTCCTCTCTGGCCACAGGCCAGAGGACTGGAGGACCTCATGTCCTCGGCCTTCTCTGCTCTAAAGAAAACAGTCCCGTCTCGGATCCATCTCGCCAAATGCCGCTGAATTCCACCTGCTTCAACCTTCTCAACCAGTCTCCACGTGGGACCTTGTCAAAAGTTTTGCTGAAATTCGGTGCAAACTCGATGGGCTGAAGGACCTTTTCTGCACTGTGCAACTCTTTTGATTTGATTTGATTTGATTTATTATTGTCACATGTATTAGCATACAGTGAAAAGTATTGTTTCTTGCGCATTATACAGACAAAGCATACCGTTCATAGAGAAGGAAAGGAGAGAGTGCAGAATGTAGTGTTACAGTCATAGCTAGGGTGTAGAGAAAGATCAACTTAATGCAAGGTCGGTCCATTCAAAGGTCTGACAGCAGCAGGGAAGAAGCTGTTCTTGAGTCGGTTGGTACGTGACCTCAGACTTTTGTATCTTTTTCCCAACGGAAGAAGATGGAAGAGAGAATGTCCGGGGTGCGTGGGGTCCTTAATTATGCTGGCTGCTTTGCCGAGGCAGCGGGAAGTGTAGACAGAGTCAATGGATGGGAGGCTGGTTTGCGTGATGGATTGGGCTACATTCACGACCTTTTGTAGTTTCTTGCGGTCTTGGGCAGAGCAGGAGCCATACCAAGCTGTGATACAACCAGAAAGAATGCTTTCTATGGTGCATCTGTAAAAGTTGGTTAGGGCTCTACATACTATCTCTCGCTCTCTCTCTTTCTCTCTCACAGTTTGGCCTCGCTTTCTTGAGTTGAAAATAATTCAAAGTAATACATTAGGCTGTGAAGCACTCTGGGACATGTTGAGGATGTGAAAGGTGCTATAGAAATGCAGGGTTTTGGGGTCAGATTCTGCGGAGAGTTCAGTAACAGCATTGAATTCCATTTCAGAACTTCAACTGTATCCCAGTTATTCCATTAATTCCGCTGCTAGTTAAGTGTGCCATATAAATGTCGGTTGTTGTTGTAACACTGCATCCTATTTCCTAATTAGATGGAGTCAGCATATTTTGAAAGGAATCAGTGGATCCGGAACAAGCTCCTGTTCCGTGTTGACCTTTAAACAAAAGGGAATCTCTGACGTCACTCTGGGCTGACGTGGGTAATTGTGTGAATGGGGCCCTGTTCACCAATCACACGATAGGGTTAACCTTCCTCATCCAAACTCCTGTTTTCCTTTTCCAATATATCAGAGTGGTTAAATTATTGAAATAGTTTATCAGGGCCTGGACCAATGGCTATTTCTGACGTTCTTTTAACCTCCAGTGACATGAGTTCAAATCCTATCACAGCTTGGGGGGCAGTGGGGGGGGGGGAAGGGGGTTAAATTAATTATGTTAGTTCATAGAATCCACAGGGCAGAAGGAGGCCATTCGGCCCATCGAGCCTGAACCGACCACAATCCCACCCAGACCCGATCCCCATAACCCCATGCTTTTACCTTAGCTAGTCCCCCTGACACTAAGGGGCAATTTAGCACGGCCAATCCACCCAACCCGCACATCTTTGGACTATGGGAGGAAACTGGAGCACCCGGAAGAAACCCACACAGACACAGGGAAAATGTGCAAACTCCACACAGACAGTGACCCAAGCCGGGAATCGAACCCGGATCCCTAGCGCTGTGAGGCAGCAGCGCTAATCATTGTGGCATCGTGCCGTCCAAACTGGCATGTCAATTAAATCTGTAATGAAAAGCTAATCTGAGCAATGGTGGCAATGAAACCATTGTCGATTGTTCACTACTGTCCTTTAGGGAAGGCAATCTGCCATCCTTACCTGGTCTGGCCTACATGTGACTCCAGAGCCACAGCAATTCGAAAGATGTGCTGGTCAGGTGCGTTGTCCATGCTAAATTCTCCCTCAGTGAACCCGAACAGGTGCTGGAATTGTGGCGATTAGGGGACTTTCACAGTAACTTCATTGCATTGTTAATGTAAGCCTACTTGTGACACTAATAAATAAACATAAAACTTCTTTTAAAATGTGGTTGACTCTTACTTGGCCCTCTAAAATGGCCGAGCGAGACACTCGATCCAAGATGGCAGCTCACCACCACAGTCCCCATGGGCAGCTGATATGGGTCATTACCACTGGCCTCACCACCGGCACTCACAACTCAGGATTGAATGAAAAATATGATGATAGAGAAGAAACTCTAAACATTTAAAAAAGTAATTCATAATTTTCAACAAATGTACATTCCCTTGAGTAGCACAGGAAAGATGGGACAATTAAATGGGGCAATAAGAAATGTTGATGGTAACTTATATTAAAAGAAGAGAGAGGGTTTCAGATATCTGGACACTGGAGTCTCTTCCGGGGCAGGTGGGACCTGTACAAGGACAACAGGTTGCATCTAAACTGGAAAGGCATAAATATTCTGGCCGGGCGGTTTGCTAGTGTCACACGGGAGGATTTAAACTAGTTTGGCCGGGGGGTGGGAACCAAAGCAAAGGTGAATTAGCTGAAGGGGAACCAGAGAGTAGGGCCAGTAAGACTCAGAGAAACAGCAGGCAGGGTGAGGTTGCTAATCAAAGAGGGTCTGGTGGATTGAAGCGCATTTGTTTCAATGCGAGAAGTGTAACAGGTAAGGCAGATGAACTTAGAGCTTGGATTAGTACCAGGAACTATGATGTTGTTGCCATTACAGAGACTTGGTTAAGGGAAGGACAGGATTGGCAGCTTAACGTCCCAGGATACAGATGTTTCAGGCGTGATAGAGGGGGATGTAAAAGGGGTGGGGGAGTTGCACTACTGGTTAAGGAGAATATCACAGCTGTACCACGGTAGGACACCTCGGAGGGTTCATACAGCGAGGCAATATGGGTGGAGCTCAGGAATAGGAAGAGTGTAGTCACAATGTTGGGGATTTACTATAGGCTGCCCAACAGCCAGCAGGAGATAGAGGAACAGCTATGTAAGCAGATTTTGGCAAGGTGTAAAAGTAACAGGGTTGTTATGGTGGGAGATTTTAACTTCCCTTACATTGACTGGGACTCACTTAGTGCTAAGGGCATGGATGAGGCAGAGTTTGTAAGGAGCATCCAGGAGGGCCTCCTGAAACAGTATGTAGATAGTCCAACTAGGGAAGGGGCTATACTGGATCTGGTATTGGGGAATGAGCCCGGCCAGGTGGTCGATGTTTCAGAAGGGGAGCGGTTCGGGAACAGTGACCAGAATTCAGTAAGCTTTAAGATACTGATGGATAAAGGTAAGTGTAGTCCTTAAGTTAAGGTGCTGAATTGGGGTAAGGCTAATTACAACAATATTAGGCAGGAACTGAAGAATGTAGATTGGGGGCAGATGTTTGAGGGCAAATCAACATCTGGCATGTGGGAGGCTTTCAATTGTAAGTTCATTGGAGTTCAGGACGGTTCCTGTAAGGGTGAAGGGTAAGTATGGCAAGTTTCGGGAACCTTGGATAACAAGAGGTATTGTAAGCCTAGTCAATGAGAAAGAGGAAGCATTTGTCAAAGCTAGGAGGCTGGGAACACACGAAGCAAGTGTGGAATACAAGGAAAGTAGAAAGAAACTTAAGCAAGGAGTAAGGAGGGCTAAAAGGGGTCACAAAAAGTCTTTCACGAGCAGGATTAAGGAAAATCCCAAGGCTTTTTATACAAACATAAAGAGCAAGAGGGTAGCCAGGGAGAGAGTTGGCCCACTCAAGGACAGGGGAGAGAATCTATGCGTGGAGCCAGAGGAAATGGGCGAGGTATTAAATGAGTACTTTGTGTCAGTATTCACCAAAGAGAAGGACTTGGTGGATGATGAGTCTGGGGAAGGGTGTGCAGATAGGGAGTGGGATAGCTTGATCTTGGTTTCAGATAAAGCTCGGCACAACATCGTGGGCTGAAGGGCCTGTTCTGTGCTGTACTGTTCTATGTTCTATGTTCTATAGTTTGAGTCATGTTGAGATCAAAAAGGAGGAGGTATTGGGGTTCTTGAGAAACATTAAGGTAGACAAGTCCCCAGGGCCTGATTGGATATACCCCAGAATACTGAGAGAGGCAAGGGAGGAAATTGCTGGGGCCTTGAGAGAAATCTTTGTATCCTCACTGGCTACAGGGGAGGTCCCAGAGGATTGGAGAATAGCCAATGTTGTTCCTTTGTTTAAGAAGGGTAGCAAGAATAATCCAGGTAATTACAGGCCGGTGAGCCTTACATCAGTGATAGGGAAATTATTGGAGAGGATTCTTCGAGACAGGATTTACTCCCACTTGAAAATAAGTGGACGTATTAGCGAGAGGCAACATGGTTTTGTGAAGGGGAGTTCACGTCTCACTAACTTAATCGAGTTTTTCGAGGAAGTGACGAAGATAATTGATGAGGGTAGGGCAGTGGATGCTGTCTACATGGACTTCAGTAAGGCCTTTGACAAGGTCCCTCATGGCAGACTGGTGCAGCAGGTGAAGTCGCATGGGATCAGAGGTGAGCTGGCAAGGTGGATACAAAACTGGCTCGGTCAAAGAAGACAGAGGGTTGCAGTGGAAGGGTGCGTTTCTGAATGGAGGGCTGTGACAAGTGGCGTTCCTCAGGGGTCATTGCTGGGACCTTTGCTGTTTGTAATACATATAAGTGATTTGAAGGAAAATATAACTGGTTTGATTAGTAAGTTTGCAGACGACACAAAGGTTGGTGGATTTGCTGATAGCGATGAGGACCATCAGAGAATACAGCAGGATATAGATCAGTTGGAGACTTGGGCGGAGAGATGGCAAATAGAGTTTAATCTGGACAAATGAGATAATGCATTTTGGAAGGTCTAATACAGATAGGAAATATACAGTAAATAGCAGAACCCTTAAGAGTATTGATAGGCAAAGGGAACTGGGAGTACAGATACACAGGTCACTGAAAGTGGCAACACAGGTGGAGAAGGTAGTCAAGAAGGCATACGGCATGCTTGCCTTCATCGGCCAGGACATTGAGTTTAAAAATTGGCAAGTCACGTTGCAGATTTATAGAACCTTAGGTAGGTCGCGCTTGGAATAGAGTGTTCAATTCTGGTCGCCACACTACCAGAAGGATGTGGAGGTTTTGGAGAGAGTACAGAAAAGATTTACCAGGATGTTTCCTGATATGGAGGGCATTAGCTATGAGGAGAGGTTGGAGAAACTTGGTTTGTTCTCACTGGAACGACGGAGGTTGAGAGGCGATCTGCTAGAAATCTACAAGATCATGAGGGGGATGGACACAGTGGATAGTCAGAAGCTTTTTCCGATGGTGGAAGAGTCAATTGCTAGGGGGCATCGGTTTAAGGTCCGAGGGGCAAGGTTTAAAGGAGATGTACAAGGTAAGTTTTTTCACACAGAGGGTGGTGGGTGCCTGGAACTCGCTGCCGGGGGAGGTAGTGGAAGCGGGTACGGTAGTGACTTTTAAGGGGCGTCTTGGCAAGTACATGAATAGGATGGGAATAGAGGGATATGGTCCCCAGAAGGGTAGGGGGTTTTAGTTCAGTCGGGCAGCATGGTCGGTGCAGGCTTGGAGGGCCGAAGGGCCTGTTCCTGTGCTGTAATTATCTTTGTTCTTTGTACAAGCGGCTGCAATAAATGTTTTCAAATCAGATAAGATGAATATCATGAAGATTAAATGCTGAAGCTCTGATAGCTCCTCCTTCTCTCTCCACAGATGCTGCCAGACCTGCTGAAATTTTCCAGCAATTTCTGTTTTTATTTTAGTAAGCATGAAGATTGGGTGGGTTTTAAAAATCAGCAAAGGATGACCAAGACATTGCTAAAGAGAGAGCAAATGGAACAAAAGTAAACTCACGAGACACGTCAAATCAGATTGTGAATTCTCCCACAAGGATTTGAAAAGGAAATTGAGCAACCAAAATAAACCCTGGTTCCTTCAATCTGAGATTGGAGAAACTACAATGTAGTATAAAAGTTTATTAATTATTGTCACAAGTAGGCTTACATTAACACAGCAATGAAGTTACTGTGTAAATCCCCGAGTCGCCACGCTCCAATGCCTGTTCGGGTTACACTGAGGGAGAATTTAGCACGGCCAATTCACCTAACCTGCACATCTTTCGGACTGTGGGAGGAAACTGAAGCACCTGGAGAAAACCCATGCAGACACGGGGAGAACGTGCAGATTCCACACAGACAGTGACCCAAGCCGGGAATCGAACCCAGGTCCCTGGCGCTGTGAGGCAGCAGTGCTAACCATTGTGCTACCGTGCCATCCACGGAAACGGCAAGCATTAAATAAAGAGTTTGTACCAGTCTTCTCAGGAGAAATCACTACAAAATACCCAACATAGTGAAGAAAGAAGGGAAAATCTAATGAGAGTGAGGAACTTTTGGCCAGAACTTGCTGCCACCATTAGCATGGGACAGGCTCAGCAATATGAGCAGAAAGTACCAGGAGAAGGTTGAGGTTGTGTTTGTGTGGGTGGGAAAGCTTGCTGTGAGTGTCCCCTCACTCTGTCATTGGCGACCGTACTTCCAGCCTTCAGAGCCGAGATCCACATTGGAATATATTAGCATCACATCATCATTCGCTGGAATCACACTTCCCAGCAGAATGGGACAGAACTCCTGCACCAAGGTCCCCGTGGGGACCACCACCCCAGCTGTGTTGACCTTGGTGCGTTGGAGTGTCGGTACAGTCACCTCCCTCTGTCCAGTGGATGGGTTTGATGCACCTCGGTGTTAGGGCCACTTTGACTGTCCAAGCTGCAGAGCTTGTTTCCATTGGCACAGCTGGCAAATACCTCTGACCTGTTGGTCAATGTTAAAGATCAACACCGGTCCATGGCAGTCACACCCTCCTGGCCTCCTGTCCCTGACCACTGACCAATCTGGAAGTTCTATTTGACCGAACAAAGTGTGCAGGTATCTCTCCCCATCCTTGATGCCTCATTAATGTCCACAGCTTGGACCAGCAGCTGGAGGAACTCTGAAGCCAGCTTGTTGGAGATGCAATCTGTGGATTGACTTCAATCACAAACTCCCACACAAGCTGCCCCGCTTACTGTCCAGCCTTATTTATTTATTTTATCAGTTAACTCGTTATTAACGTGGTAAAGTAAGAGTGAGAGTCTTAAAGACAAGAAAAAGACAACTCACTGGAGGTAAAACAAAATTAGTCCATTTAGAAGGAAGCACTGGAATCATTCTGTGCTTTGTGTTTTGGGGGCACAGCCGCAGAATAAAGTGTCATCATTGAGAGCTGAGATAAGGAGAAATTTATTGTTACTCAAAGGGTTTTGCTGAAGGAAAGGGATGTTTTTGTTGAAGCAGGAGAATTGGCAAGAATACCAATTGTAAAGGATGCAGCAACTTATACTGAGTGAAAATTTGATTCGATTTGATTTATTATTGTCACATGTATTAACACACAGTGAAAAATATTGTTTCTTGTGCGCTATACAGACAAAGCATACCGTTCATAGAGAAAGGAAGGAGAGAATACAGAATGTAGTGTTACAGTCATAGCTAGGGTGTAGAGAAAGATCAACTTAATGCGAGGGAGGTCCATTCAAAAGTCTGACAGCAGCAGGGAAGAAGCTGTTCTTGAGTCGGTTGGTATGTGACCTCAGACTTTTGTATCTTTTTCCGATGGAAGAAGGTGGAAGAGAGAATGTCCGGGGTGCGTGGGGGTCCTTAATTATGCTGGCTGCTTTGCCGAGGTAGCGGGAAGTGTAGACAGAGTCAATGGATGGGAGGCTGAGAGGAGAGAGTGTTCATTGGTTGACAAGTGGACTCTGATTGGTGGAGGAGTTGGAATGGAGAATGTTGACATTGTTTGGAATATAAACCAGGCAGCTTGATTCTGATTGGTCAAGGCACTGGCCTGAGGAATGAACCAGAAAATGGCTGTCACTTAGTTTGTCTATTTTTTTTGCAAAAGGCAAGATAGAGACTGTATCCATCCAGCCCCTGTTCACAAATATCCAAACACACTGTCCAACATTAGATGTCATTTTGCGATTGGACAACATTTACTAAATAATCCTCAGTGTGCTAAACATTCCACTGACAACTCATTGAATATTATCAGCACTTTTCATCATGTGGTGTATTTGTGTGAACTGCAAGCTCAATATATTCATCCACAGGACGCTGTGTTTTGCAGACAGAGGGGACAGGTACACACATTGCGCCTGTTTCAATTTAAACTAGTTACAGCCAGTTACTGCTCTTCATCAAAATAGTGCATAGGACCTTTAAAATCCAGAAAGAGATTTCTCAACACTGACCCTCTGACAGTGCGGCACTCCCTCAGTACTGACCCTCTGACAGTGCAGCACTCCCTCAGTACTGACGCTCTGACAGTGCGGCACTCCCTCAGTACTGACCCTCTGACAGTGCGGCACTCCCTCAGTACTGACCCTCTGACAGTGCGGCACTACCTCAGTACTGACCCGCTGACAATGCAGCATTCCCTCAGTACTGACCCTCTGACAGTGCAGCACTCCCTCAGTACTGACCCTCTGTCAGTGCGGCACTCCCTCAGTACTGACCCTCTGACAGTGCGGCACTCCCTCAGTACTGACCCTCTGACAGTGCGGCACTCCCTCAGTACTGACCCTCTGACAGTGCGGCACTCCCTCAGTACTGACCCTCTGACAGTGCGGCACTCCCTCAGTACTGACCCTCTGACAGTGCGGCACTCCCTCAGTACTGACCCTCTGACAGTGCGGCACTCCCTCAGTACTGACGCTCTGACAGTGCGGCACTCCCTCAGTACTGACCCTCTGACAGTGCGGCACTCCCTCAGTACTGACGCTCTGACAGTGCGGCACTCCCTCAGTACTGACCCTCTGACAGTGCGGCACTCCCTCAGTACTGACCCTCTGACAGTGCGGCACTCCCTCAGTACTGACCCTCTGACAGTGCGGCACTCCCTCATTTGTGCGAGCCTGAATTATGTGAAAACTCTTTCTCTGCCGCCCCAGAGATACTGTGACTGATGTGAACAGGAATATCTCAGCCCACTTTGTACTGATCCTCAGCTCAGTGCTCCTGGTGTGTCTGTGCAGCTGCGTGGCCCTGTTCTATTAGAGCCTGACACACACACAGCACAGAATGACAATTAGAGTCCATTCACCAAGGCTTTGTTTCTGTAATTATCTCTTAATGATCCCCATCTTTCAAAGCACAAGACCAATATCAGCTGGGCAAAACCATTCCTTTTATTTCATCTTTCCGAACGTTGTACTCTTTAAGTAATGAGCCTCCTCCTCAGATTGTGGCCGGTGAATGTTATCTGTGAATCTGCCTTTTAAATTTTAATTAGGAGTGTTTGAGTATTTCGAGCTGCCTTAATTAGGATTGAAGCAGATGGATTAATAAACAGGCATTGCTGACCCGACAGCTCAAATTGCGGGCGCGATCTTACCGGCCATTCACACCCCAATGCCGCTGCAGCGAGGATGGAGAATTTGGCATTCAGCCAAAGCTCCGTTCACTGCAGCGGGACTGGAAAATCCCACCCAACATATGCACACATTTGATTTTTGGTCTGATTTGATTTGATTTATTGTCACATGTATTAGCATACAATTAAAAGTATTGTTTCTTGCGCGCTAAACAGACAAAGCATACCGTTGATAGAGAAGGAAAGGAGAGGGTGCAGAATGTAGTGTTACAGTCATAGCTAGGGTGTAGAGAAAGATCAACTTAATGCAAGTTAGGTCCATTCAAAAGTCTGACAGCAGCAGGGAAGAAGCTGTTCTTGAGTCGGTCGGTACGTGACCTCAGACTTTTGTATCTTTTTCCTGACAGAAGAAGGTGGAAGAGAGAATGTCCGGTGTACGTGGGGTCCTTAATTATGCTGGCTGCTTTTCCGAGGCAGCGGGAAGTGTAGACAGAGTCAGTGGATGGGAGGCTGGTTTGCGTGATGGATTGGGCTACATTAACAACCTTTTGTAGTTCCTTGCAGTTTTGGGCAGAGCAGGAGCCCAGACCAAGCTGTGGTACAATGTGATGTAATGCTGTGTCCTGTATACACGTTTGCACACACATGCACACATCATCACACATTCACACACACACACACAAACAGGTATACAGTCTTACAAACCTGCAAGCACACTCATCAACGTAGGGGGAGATTCTCCACTCCCGCTGGCTGTAGGCTGGATTGCTGCTGGTTCATTGAATTGGGATTGAGGGCCAAGCGGGATTCAGGTTGTGTACCAAACCTGGTTGTGAGTCTCCCAGCCCACCGCACCGCCCCCTATCAGGACCCAGAGACATTCATCTTCAGGCTAGAGCTTCACTTCAGCACCTGACGACAAAGCCACATGATTGCAGAGTGTTAACATTTCCACTGCACAAACATCTGCTCCAGCTCACACACAAATGGAAGATTAGTCCCTCTACTGACCCCCCCTCCTCCCCCATCCACAGTTCCATCCTTGGAAAACCCAGCATGAGGGTCGCAGAGTCCTCACTGAGGACTAGTGGCTCCTGATTTGGGTGACAGGAATGGTGAGGGGAGGTCAGTCTTCAGACGCAGGGTGACCAGGGGAGTCGGGCAGAGCTCGGGGTCCTGGGATAGATGGTCTTACTACTTCTTGGCGCGGCACGGTGGCGCAGTGGTTAGCACTGCTGCCGCACAGCGCCAGGGACCCGGGTTCAATTCCGGCCTCAGGTCACTGTCTGTGTGGAGTTTGTACGTTCTCCCCGTGTCTGCGTGGGTTTCCTCCGGGTGCTCCGGTTTCCTCCCACAGTCCAAAGATGTGCGGGATAGGTTGATTGGCCATGCTAAATTGACCCTAGTGTCAGGGGGATTAGCAGGGTAAATATGTGGGGTTAGGGGGATTGGGCCTTGGTTGGATTGTGGTTGGTCCAGACTCGATGGGCCAAATGGCCTCCTTCTGCACTGTAGGGATTCTATAATTCTATGATTCTCTCTTTCTCTTTCCCTCTCTACTTCCTGACAGACTGAAGATGAGTTTTGATTCGCAGCCAGGCCAGCTAGCTTCATTCCTGATGACTGCTGCCAAGGCAGAGTGATGATGGCGAGGGTGTCAGGGCCAGCCCTGGCTTGATCCCGCACCCAAACAACAGGGGGCACCACTGAGGCTCAACAGATAGCTGCCCATCAGGCCAAGAGGAGGGTAAGAAGACAGTGCTGTTGTAAGCCGTGGGTCAAGGCCAGTGCGGTGGGCTGGGACGTTGGTACTCAATGTGAATCCCGTTTGGCCCTCAATCCCAATTCAATGGACCATAGGCGGTAAAGCAGCCATGTCTCCACCTGCAGCCAGCCCCCTGGCCAATTTACAGTCATAGAGTCATAGAGGTTTACAGCATGGAAACAGGCCCTTCGGCCCAACTTGTCCATGCTGCTCTTTTTTTTAACCCCAAAGCTAGTCCCAATTGCCCACATTTGGCCCATATCCCTCTATATCCATCTTACCCATGTAACTCTCTAAACACTTTTTAAAGGACAAAATTGTACTCGCCTCTACTACTACCTCTGGCAGCTTGTTCCAGACACTCACCACCCTCTATGTGAAAGAATTACCTCTCTGGACACTTTTGTATCTCTTCCCTCTCTCCTTAAACCAATGCCCTCTAGTTTTAGACTCCCATACCTTTGGGAAAAGATATTGGCTATCTAGCTGATCTGTGCCCCTCATTATTTTATAGACCTCTATACGATCACCCCTCAGCCTCCTACGCTCCTGAGAAGAAAGTCCCAGTCTATCCAGCCTCTCCTTATAACTCAATCCATCAAGTCCCGGTGGCATCCTAGTAAATCTTTTCTGCACTCTTTCTAGTTTAATAATATCCTTTCTAAAATAGGATGACCAGAACTGCACACAGTATTCCAAGTGTGGCCTTACCAATGTCTTGTACAACTTCAACAAGATGTCCCAACTCCTGTATTCAATGTTCTGACCAATGAAACCAAGCATGCCGAATGCCTTCTTCACCACTCTGTCCACCTGTGACTTCACTTTCAAGGAGCTATGAACATGTACCCCTTGATCTCTTTGTTCTGTAACTCTCCCCAACGCCCTATCATTAACTGAGTAAGTCCTGCCCTGGTTCAATCTACCAAAATGCATCACCTCACATTTATCTAAATTAAACTCCATCTGCCATTCGTCAGCCCACTGGCCCAATTGATCAAGATCTCATTGCAATACTCGATAAGCTTCTTCACTGTCCACTATGCCACCAATCTTGATGTCATCTGCAAACTTACTAACCATGCTTCCTCAATTCTCATCCAAATCATTAATATAATTGACAAATAACAGTGGACCCAGCACTGATCCCTGAGGCACACCGCTGGTCACAGGCCTCCAGATTGAAAAACAACTCTCTACAACCACCCTCTGGCTTCTGTCAAGAAGCCAATTTTGTATCCAATTGGCTACCTCACCTTGGATCCTGCGAGATTTAACCTTACGCAACAACCTACCATGCGGTACCTTGTCAAAGGCCTTGCTAAAGTCCATGTAGACAACATCAACTGCACTGCCCTCATCTACCTTCTTGGTTACCCCTTCAAAAAACTCAATTTACTGCCTCCTTCCACCAGACGCTCCTGACAGAGGGCAGTAAATTCTGTCCAATATTTCGAGTTGTGATGATCCTTCAGGTTCTGATGAACAAGAGTCATGACCCGAAACGTGAACTCCGTTTCTCTCCCCACAGACGCTGCCAGACCGACTGCGTATTCCAGGTTTCGTTTTAATTTCAGGTTTATGGTATCTGCAGTAATTTGCTTTTGCGTTTGTGACCATGACGAACACCTGTTACCTGCTTCCTGTTCATGTCCAAACCCAGCTATAGCCTTTGACACCTGATCAAATACCTTTTGGAAATCTGACCGTGCCACATCTACTGCTCCCCCTTTATCGATTCTAATGGGGCAGGGGTTTACTGAGAGTGGGGTTTGCCAACAGAAACTGTGGAGGGAAGGAGAGAAAAGATCATTGCCGGAGTGTGGGAACAGGCCGGATGATCGGAGCTGAGTGGCTGAGTCTCTCAGAGAGAAACGAGAGGCAAAGTGGACCAGGTTCCAGGAGGGGAGATGAGCGCTGATAGTGGGGGTACAGGGAGAGTGTGATGGCTGAGATTCCAGGGGGTGAAGAGGGACAAGTGTGAACATTGAGGAGAAGGTTGAGGATTGATGAAATGCAGAGACAGGGCAGGTTACACAGAGAGAGAGAGAGAGAGGACAGGCACGGGAGAAGGATTGCCTCTCAGAGAAGAAGTGAAGTTGCTGCACAAACGATGGATGTGTTCGCTTTACTCACACACTCTGAGAAAGACATTCAACAACCATGGGAAAAGCAGAAACTCTTCCCGAGCAGTCACTGACGGCAATCCTAAATCAAAATGATCCCACTCGCAATGGACCCTGAACTCCCCACTGAACTGAATTAGTGATCAGCATTACTACAGGCGACATCATTATTCCACGTTTACCCGCTGTACACGTACAGTAGCTCACGCTAAGGGACAGACACACTGAGGGACAGACACGCTGAGGGACAGACACACTGAGGGACAGACACACTGAGGGACAGACACATTGAGGGAGGGTCACACTGAGGGACAGACACACTGAGAAACGACACATTGAGCGAGGGTCACACTGAGGGACAGACACACTGAGGGACGGACACACTGAGGGAGGGACACACTGAGGGACAGACACTGAGGGAGGGACAGACGCACTGAAGGACAGACACACTGAGGGACAGACACACTGAATGAGGGACAGACTCACTGAGGGACAGACACACTGAGGGACAGGCACACTGAGGGACAGGCACACTGAAGGAGGGACAGACTGAGGGACAGACACACTGAGGGAGAGACACACTGAGGGACAGACAAACTGAGGGACAGACACACTGAGGGACAAACACACTGAGGGACAGACACACTGAGGGACAGACAAACTGAGGGACAGACACACTGAGGGACAGACAAACTGAGGGACAGACACACTGAGGGACAAACACACTGAGGGACGGACACACTGAGGGACGGACACACTGAGGGACGGACACACTGAGGGACAGACACACTGAGGGATGGACGCACTGAGGGACGGACAAACTGAGGGAGAGACACACTGAGGGACAGACACACTGAGGGACGCTCACATTGAGGGACAGACAAACTGAGGGACAGTCACACTGAGGGACAGACAAACTGAGGGACAGACACACTGAGGGACGGACACACTGAGGGGCAGACAAACTGAGGGACAGACACACTGAGGGACAGACAAACTGAGGGACAGACACACTGAGGGAGGGACACACTGAGGGACAAACAAACTGAGGGACAGACACACTGAGGGACAGACAAACTGAGGGACAGACACACTGAGGGACAGACACACTGAGGGACGGATACACTGAGGGACGGACACACTGAGGGAGGGACACACTGAGGGACAGACACTGAGGGAGGGACAGACACACTGAAGGACAGACACACTGAGGGACAGACACACTGAATGAGGGACAGACTCACTGAGGGACAGACACACTGAGGGACAGGCACACTGAAGGAGGGACAGACTGAGGGACAGACACACTGAGGGAGAGACACACTGAGGGACAGACAAACTGAGGGACAGACACACTGAGGGACAAACACACTGAGGGACAGACACACTGAGGGACGGACACACTGAGGGACGGACACACTGAGGGACGGACACACTGAGGGATGGACACACTGAGGGACGGACACACTGAGGGACAGACACACTGAGGGACAGACACACTGAGGGACAGACAAACTGAGGGAGAGACACACTGAGGGACAGACAAACTGAGGGACAGACACACTGAGGGACAGACACACTGAGGGGCGCTCACATTGAGGGACAGACAAACTGAGGGAGGGACACACTGAGGGACAGACAAACTGAGGAACAGACAAACTGAGGGACAGACACACTGAGGGACAGACACACTGAGGGGCGCTCACATTGAGGGACAGACAAACTGAGGGACAGACACACTGAGGGACAGACAAACTGAGGGTCAGACACACTGAGGGACAGACACACTGAGGAACAGACAAACTGAGGGACAGACACACTGAGGGACAGACACACTGAGGGCGCTCACATTGAGGGACAGACAAACTGAGGGACAGACACACTGAGGGACAGACACACTGAGGGACAGACAAACTGAGGGTCAGACACACTGAGGGAGGGACACACTGAGGGACAGACACACTGAGGGACAGTCACACTGAGGGACAGACACACTGAGGGAGGGACACACTGAGCGACAGACAAACTGAGGGACAATCACATTGAGGGACAGACACACTGAGGGACAGACACACTGAGCGACAGACAAACTGAGGGACAGACACACTGAGGGACAGACAAACTGAGGGACAGACACACTGAGGGACAGACACACTGAGGGGCGCTCACATTGAGGGGCAGACAAACTGAGGGACAGACACACTGAGGGACTGTGACACAGAGGGACTGTGACACAGAGGGACACACACACTGAGGGAGGGACACAAAGAAGACGGGCCCACTGAGGGAGGGTCGCACTGAGGGACAGACACACTGAGGGACAGACACACTGAGGGAGGGACACAGAGGGACAGACACACTGAGGGACAGACACACTGAGGGACAGTCACACTGAGGGACATAAAATAGGCCATGCAGGGAGGTTTAAACTGATTCGGGGGGGGGGAGGGATCCTGAGTAGTGGGGCTGAAAGTGAGGGATGCATGGATGGGGACTGCAATGCACGGCATTGCAGAGGTGGGGTGGAGCAGGGTTTGAAATGTGTATACTTCAATGCCAGGAGTATTCGCAATAAAGTGGGTGAACTTGCAGCGTGGATCAGTACCTGGGACTTCGATGTTGTGGCTATTTCAGAGACATGGATAGAGCAGGGGCAGGAATGGATGCTGCAGGTCCCGGGGTTCAAATGTTTTAGTCGAAGTAGGGAAGGAGGTAGAAGAGGGGGAGGGGTAGCATTATTGGTCAGAGATTGTATCACAGTGTCAGAGAGGAGGTTTGATGAGGACTTATCTGTTGAGGTAGTATGGGCGGAGATTAGAAATAGGAGAGGAGAGGTCACCCTGTTGGGAGTCTTTATAGACCTCCTAAAAGTTCTAGAGAGGTTGAGGAAAGGATTGCGGAGTCAATCCTGCTTAGGAGTGAAAGTAATAGGGCAATTGTTATGGGGGATTTTAACTTGACTAATATTGACTGGAATTGTTATAGCTCTAGCTCGTTAGAGGGGTCAGTTTTTGTTCAAAGCGTGCAGGAAGGTTTTTTGACTCAGTATGTAGACAGGCCAACTAGAGGTGAGGCTATATTGGATCTGGTGCTGGGAAATGAGCCAGACCAGGTGCTAGACTTGGAAGTTGGTGTGCATTTTGGTGATAGTGACCACAATTCGGTTACGTTCACCTTAGTGATGGAAAGGGATAGGCATGAACCTCGGGCCAGTGGTTTTAGCTGGGGGAAGGGTAATTATGAGGCTATTAGGAGAGAATTAGGAAACATAGGTTGGACTAGGAGATTACAGGGACTGGGAACGTCCGACATGTGGAGTTTTTTCAAGGAGCAGCTACTGCGAGTCTGTGATAGGTATGTCCCTGTCAGGCAAGGAGGAATTGGTAGGGCTAGGGAACCGTGGTGCACCAAAAAAGTTTCTTTGTTGGTTAAAAAGAAAAAGGAGGCTTATGTTCGGATGAGACGTGAGCACTCGGGTAGTGCACTAGAAAGCTTTAGATTGGCTAAGAGGGAGTTGAAGAGCGAGCTTAGAAGGGCTAAAAGGGGACATGAGAAGACTTTGGCGGATAGGGTTAAAGAGAATCCTAAGGCGTTCTATAGGTATGTCAAGAACAGAAGGTTGGTTAGGGCAAGTTTAGGGCCAGTTATAGATGGCAGAGGGAAGTTATGTGTGGAACCGGAGGAGATTGGTGAAGCATTGAACCAATATTTCTCTTCGGTGTTCACGCAAGGGGACATGAATATAGCTGAGGAGGACACTGGGTTGCAGGGGAGTAGAATAGACAGTATTACAGTTGATAAGGAGGATGTGCAGGATATTCTGGAGGGTCTGAAAATAGATAAATCCCCTGGTCCGGATGGGATTTATCCAAGGATTCTCTGGGAGGCAAGAGAAGTGATTGCAGAGCCTCTGGCTCTGATCTTCAGGTCGTCGTTGGCCTCTGGTATAGTACCAGAAGATTGGAGGTTAGCGAATGTTGTCCCATTGTTTAAGAAGGGGAACAGAGACTTCCCCGGGAATTATAGACCGGTGAGTCTCACTTCTGTTGTCGGCAAGATGTTGGAAAAAATTATAAGGGATAGGATTTATAGTTATTTGGAGAGTAATGAATTGATAGGTGATAGTCAGCATGGTTTTGTGGCAGGTAGGTCGTGCCTTACTAACCTTATTGAGTTTTTTGAGAAAGTGACCAAGGAGGTGGATGGGGGCAAGGCAGTGGACGTGGTATATATGGATTTTAGTAAGGCGTTTGATAAGGTTCACCATGGTAGGCTTCTGCAGAAAATGCAGATGTATGGGATTGGGGGTGATCTAGGAAATTGGATCAGGAATTGGCTAGCGGATAGGAAACAGAGGGTGGTGGTTGATAGTAAATATTCATCATGGAGTGCGGTTACAAGTGGTGTACCTCAGGGATCTGTTTTGGGGCCACTGCTGTTTGTAATATTTATTAATGATCTGGATGAGGGTATAGTTGGGTGGATTAGCAAATTTGCTGATGACACCAAAGTCGGTGGTGTGGTAGACAGTGAGGAAGGGTGTCGTAGTTTGCAGGAAGACTTAGACAGGTTGCAAAGTTGGGCCGAGAGGTGGCGGATGGAGTTTAATGCGGAGAAGTGTGAGGTAATTCACTTTGGTAGGAATAACAGATGTGTTGAGTATAGGGCTAACGGGAGGACTTTGAATAGTGTGGAGGAGCAGAGGGATCTAGGTGTATGTGTGCATAGATCCCTGAAAGTTGGGAATCAAGTAGATAAGGTTGTTAAGAAGGCATATGGTGTCTTGGCGTTTATTGGTAGGGGGATTGAATTTAGGAGTCGTAGCGTTATGTTGCAACTGTACACAACTCTGGTGCGGCCGCACTTGGAGTACTGTGTGCAGTTCTGGTCCCCACATTACAGGAAGGATGTGGAGGCTTTGGAGAGGGTGCAGAGGAGGTTTACCAGGATGTTGCCTGGTATGGAGGGGAGATCCTATGAGGAGAGGCTGAGGGATTTGGGATTGTTTTCGCTGGAAAGGCGGCGGCTAAGAGGGGATCTTATTGAAACATATAAGATGATTAGAGGTTTAGATAGGGTGGATAGTGATAGCCTTTTTCCTCTGATGGAGAAATCCAGCACGAGGGGGCATGGCTTTAAATTGAGGGGGGGTAGTTATAGAACCGATGTCAGGGGTAGGTTCTTTACCCAGAGGGTGGTGAGGGATTGGAATGCCCTGCCAGCATCAGTTGTAAATGCGCCTAGTTTGGGGGCGTTTAAGAGATCCGTAGATAGGTTCATGGACGAAAAGAAATTGGTTTAGGTTGGAGGGTCACAGTTTTTTTTTTAACTGGTCGGTGCAACATCGTGGGCCGAAGGGCCTGTTCTGCGCTGTAATGTTCTATGTTCTATGTTCTATAGAACATTACAGCGCAGTACAGGCCCTTTGGCCCTCGATGTTGCGCCGACCAGTGAAACCAATCTAAAGCCCCTCTAATCTACACTATTCCAATATCATCCATATGTTTATCCAATAACCATTTGAATGCTCTTAATGTTGGCGAGTCCACTACTGCTGCAGGCAGGGCATTCCACACCCTTACTACTCTCTGAGTAAAGAACCTACCTCTGACATCTGTCCTATATCTCTCACCCCTCAATTTAAAGCTATGTCCCCTCATGTTAGCCATCACCATCTGAGGAAAAAGGCTCTCACTATCCACTCTATCTAATCCTCTGATCATCTTGTATGCCCCTATTAAGTCACCTCTTAACCTTCTTTTCTCTAACGAAAACAACCTCAAGCCCCTCAGCCTTTCCTCATACGATTTTCCCACCATACCAGGCAACATCCTGGGAAATCTCCTCTGCACCCTTTCCAACACTTCCACATCTTTCCTATAATACGGCGACCAGAACTGTACGCAATACTCCAAATGCGGCCGCACCAGAGTTTTGTACAGTTGCAGCATGACCTCATGGCTCCGAAACTCAATCCCTCTACCAATAAAAGCTAACACACCGTACACCTTCTTAACAACCCTATCAACCTGGGTGCCAACTTTCAGGGATCTATGCACATGGACACCCAGATCCCTCTGTTCATCCACACTGAGGGACAGACACACTGAGGGACGGACACACTGAGGGTCAGACACACTGAGGGACAGACACACTGAGGGACAGACACATTGAGGGAGGGACACACTGAGGGACAGACACACTGAGGGAGGGACAGACTGAGGGACAGACACACAGAGGGACAGTCACACTGAGGGGCGCTCACACTGAGGGATGGACACACTGAGGGACGGACACACTGAGGGACAGTCACACTGAGGGGTGCTCACACTGAGGGACGGACAGACTGAGGGACAGACACACTGAGGGACAGTCACACTGAGGGGCGCTCACACTGAGGGACGGACACACTGAGGGACAGACACACTGAGGGACAGTCACACTGAGGGACAGACACACTGAGGGACAGACACACTGAGGGACGACAGACTGAGGGAAAGTCACACTGAGGGACAGACACACTGAGGGACAGACACACTGAGGGATGGACACACCAGAGTGCAGCACAGAGGATCAAATCATCCGATTTTAAACACAGAGGGAGCTTTACTCTGTATCTAACCCCGTGCTGTACCTGTCCTGGGAGTGTTTGATGGGACAGTTTAGAGGGAGCTTTACTCTGTATCTAACCCCGTGCTGTACCTGTCCTGGGAGTGTTTGATGGGGGACAGTGTAGAGGGAGCTTTACTCTGTATCTAACCCCGTGCTGTCCCTGTCCTGGGAGTGTTTGATGGGGACAGTGTAGAGGGAGCTTTACTCTGTATCTAACCCCGTGCTGTACCTGTCCTGGGAGTGTTTGATGGGGACAGTGTAGAGGGAGCTTTACTCTGTATCTAACCCCGTGCTGTACCTGTCCTGGGAGTGTTTGATGGGGACAGTGTAGAGGGAGCTTTACTCTGTATCTAACCCCGTGCTATACCTGTCCTGGGAGTGTTTGATGGGGACAGTGTAGAGGGAGCTTTACTCTGTATCTAACCCCATGCTGTACCTGTCCTGTCCTGTTTCCAATGGGGAACCTGTGGATGTGGTGTATCTGGATTTCCAGAAGGCATTTGACAAGGTGCTGCACCAAAGACTGCTACATAAGATAATGGTGCACGGTGTTACGGGTAATGTATTAGCATGGATAGAGGATTGGTTAACTAACAGAAAGCAAAGAGTGGCAGTAAATGGGTGTTTTTTCTGGTTGGCAATCAGTGACTAGTGGTGTGCCTCAGGGATCAGTGTTGGGACCGCAATTGTTTACGATTTACATAGATGATTTGGAGTTGGGGACCAAGTGCATTGTGTCAAAATTCGCAGATGACACTAAGATGAGTGGCAGAGCAAAGTGTGCAGAGGACGCTGAAAGTCTGCAAAGGGATATAGATAGTCTAAGTGAGTGGGCGAGGGTCTGGCAGATGGAGTACAATGTTGGTAAATGTGAAGTCATCCATTTTGGTAGGAATAACAGCAAAATGGACTATTATTTAAATGGTAAAAAATTGCAGCATGCTGCTGTGCAGAGGGA
The DNA here is from genome assembly GCF_964213995.1 of Mustelus asterias. Classification (NCBI taxonomy): domain Eukaryota; kingdom Metazoa; phylum Chordata; class Chondrichthyes; order Carcharhiniformes; family Triakidae; genus Mustelus; species Mustelus asterias. The sequence goes on along the minus strand of NC_135811.1, from coordinate 2,169,851 downwards.
CCTGGGTGTCCTTGTGCAGGAATCGCAAGGAGTTGGTTTGCAGGTGCAGCAGGTAATTAAGACGACAAATGGAATTTTGTCCTTCATTGCGAGAGGGATGGAGTTTAAAAACAGCGAGGTTATGTTGCAGCTGTATAAGGTGCTGGTGAGGCCACACCTGGAGTAGGTGTACAGTTTTGGTCTCCTTACTTGAGAAAGGATATACTGGCACTGGAGGAGGTGCAGAGGAGATTCACGAGGTTGATTCCGGAGTTGAGGGGTTGGCTTATGAGGAGAGACCGAGTAGACTGGGGCTATACTCATTGGAATTCAGAAGAATGAGGGGAGATCTTATAGAAACATATAAGATTATGAAGGGAATAGATAAGATAGAAGCAGGGAAGTTGTTTCCACTGGCGGGTTTAACTAGAACCAGGGGGCATAGCCTCAAAATAAGGGGAAGCAGATTTAGGACTGAGTTGAGGAGGAACTTCTTCACACAAAGGGTTGTGAATCTGTGGAATTCCCTGCCCAGTGAAGCAGTTGAGGCTACCTCAAAGTTTAAAGTTTATTTATTAGTCACAAGTAAGGCTTACATTAACACTGCAATGAAGTTACTGTGAAATTCCCCTAGTTGCCACACTCTGGTGCCTGTTCGGGTCAATGCACCCTAACCAGCACGTCTTTCAGATTGTGGGAGGAAACCGGAGCACCCGGAAGAAACCCAGGCAGACATGAGGAGAATGTGCAAACTCCACACAGACAGTGACCCAAGCCGGGAATCAAACCCGGGTCCCTGGTGCCATGAGGTAGCAGTGCTAACCACTGTGCCGCCCTCATTGAATGTTTTTAAGGCAAGGATAGATCAATTTTTGAACAGTAAAGGAATTAAGGGTTATGATGAGCGGGTGGGTAAGTGAAGTTGAGTTCACAAAAAGATCAGCCATGATCTTATTGAATGGCGGAGCAGGCTCGAGGGGCCAGATGGCCTACTCCTGCTCCGAGTTCTCATGTTCTTAGGTTATGTTCCTGGGAATGTTTGATGACGAAGGAGCAGCGCTCCGAAAGCTAATGGTGTTTGCTACCAAATTAACCTGTTGGACTTTAACCTGGTGTTGTTAGACTCCTTACTGTGTTTGATGGGGACAGTGTAGAGGGAGCTTTACTCTGTATCTAACCCCGTGCTGTACCTGTCCTGGGAGTGTTTGATGGGGGACAGTGTAGAGGGAGCTTTACTCTGTATCTAACCCCGTGCTGTACCTGTCCTGGGAGTGTTTGATGGGGACAGTGTAGAGGGAGATTTACTCTGTATCTAACCCCGTGCTGTACCTGTCCTGGGAGTGTTTGTTAGGGGACAGTGTAGAGGGAGATTTACTCTGTATCTAACCCTGTGCTATACCTGTCCTGGGAGTGTTTGATAGGGGACAGTGTAGAGGGAGATTTACTCTGTCTCTAACTCCGTGCTCTGTGTGGATTTTGCACGTTCTCCTCGTGTCTGCCAGGGTTTCCTCCGGGTGCTCCAGTTTCCTCCCACAGTTTGAAAGACCTGCTGGTTAGGGTGCATTGACCTGAACAGGTGTCGGAGTGTGGCAAGTAGGGGAATTTCACAGAAACACCGTCTGCGGGCATAGTCTCCCCAGTGGTACACTGGGGAAACCATGCAGACGCTACGACAACGGATGAATGAACACCGCTCGACAATCACCAGGCAAGACTGTTCTCTTCCTGTAGGGAAACACTTCAGCGGTCACGGGCATTTGGCCTCTGATCTTCGGGTAAGCGTTCTCCAAGGCGGCCTTCATGACACACGACAGCGCAGAGTCGCTGAGCAGAAACTGATAGCCAAGTTCCGCACACATGAGGACAGCCTCAACCGGGATCTTAGTTTAAGTCACACTATCTGTAACCCCCACGACTTGCCTGGGCTTGCAAAATCTCACTAACTGTCCTGTCTGGAGACAATACACATCTCTTTAACCTGTGCTTAACCCTCTCTCCACTCACATTGTCTGTACCTTTAAGACTTGATTACCTGTAAAGACTCACATGTTCTGTGCTCTGTGTGGATTTTGCACGTTCTCCTCGTGTACCTGTCCTGGGAGTGTTTGATGGGGACAGTGTAGAGGGAGCTTTACTCTGTATCTAACCCCGTGCTGTACCTGTCCTGGGAGTGTTTGATGGGGGACAGTGTAGAGGGAGCTTTACTCTGTATCTAACCCCGTGCTGTACCTGTCCTGGGAGTGTTTGATGGGGGACAGTGTAGAGGGAGATTTACTCTGTATCTAACCCCGTGCTGTACCTGTCCTGGGAGTGTTTGATGGGGACAGTGCAGAGGGAGCTTTACTCTGTATCTAACCCCGTGCTGTACCTGTCCTGGGAGTGTTTGATGGGGGACAGTGTAGAGGGAGCTTTACTCTGTATCTAACCCCGTGCTGTACCTGTCCTGGGAGTGTTTGATGGGGGACAGTGTAGAGGGAGATTTACTCTGTATCTAACTCCGTGCTGTACCTGTTCTGGGAGTGTTTGATAGGGGACAGTGTAGAGGGAGATTTACTCTGTATCTAACCCCGTGCTGTACCTGTCCTGGGAGTGTTTGATAGGGGACAGTGTAGAGGGAGATTTACTCTGTATCTAACCCCGTGCTGTACCTGTCCTGGGAGTGTTTGATGGGGACAGTGCAGAGGGAGCTTTACTCTGTATCTAATCCCGTGCTGTATCTGTCCTGGGAGTGTTTGATGGGGACAGTGTAGAGGGAGCTTTACTCTGTATCTAACCCCGTGCTGTACCTGTCCTGGGAGTGGTTCATGGGGACAGTGTAGAGGGAGCTTTCCTCTGTATCTAACCCCATTCTGTACCTGTCCTGGGAGTGTTTGATGGGGTGGAGATGCCAGCATTGGACTTTGATGGGGACAGTGTAGAGGGAGCTTTACTCTGTATCTAACCCCAAACCGTACCTGTCCTGGGAGTGTTTGATGGGGTGGAGATGCCAGCGTTGGACTTTGATGGGGACAGTGTAGAGGGAGCTTTAATCTGTATCTAACCCCGTGCTGTACCTGTCCTGGGACTGTTTGATAGGGACAGTGTAGAGGAAGCTTTACTCTGTATCTAACCCCGTGCTGTACCTGTCCTGGGAGTGTTTGTTGGGGACAGTGTGGAGGGAGCTTTACTCTTTATCTAACCCTGTGCTGCACCTGTCCTGGGAGTGTTTGATGGGGACAGTGTAGAGGGAGCTTTACTCTGTATCTAACCCCGTGCTGTACCTGTCCTGGGAGTGTTTGATGGGGACAGTGTAGAGGGAGCTTTACTCTGTATCTAACCCCGTGCTGTACCTGTCCTGGGTGTGTTTGATGGGAGTCATGATGTGGAGATGCCGGCGTTGGACTGGGGTGAACACAGTAAGAGTTTTAACAACACCAGGTTAAAGTCGAACAGGTTTATTTGGTAGCAAATACCATTAGCTTTCGGAGCGCTGCTCCTTCGTCAGATGGAGTGGAAATGTGCTCTCAAACAGGGCACAGAGACACAAAAATCAAGTTACAGAATACTGATTAGAATGCAAATCCCTGCAGCCAACCAGGTCTTAAAGGTACAGACAATGTGGGTGGAGGGAGTATTAATCACAGGCTAAAGAGATGTGTATTGTCTCCAGACAGAACAGCTCGTGAGATTCTACAAGCCTGGGAGGCAAGCTGTGAGGGTTACTGATAATGTGACATGAACCCAAGATCCCGGTTGAGGCCGTCCTCATGTGTGCAGAACTTGGCTATCAGTCTCTGCTCAGCGACTCTGCGCTGTCGTGTGTCGCGAAGGCTGCCTTGGAGAACGCTTACCCGAAGATCAGAGACCGAATGCCCGTGACCGCTGAAGTGCTCCCCAACAGGAAGAGAACAGTCTTGCCTGGTGATTGTCGAGCGGTGTTCATTCATCCGTTGTCGTAGCGTCTGCATGGTCTCCCAATGTACCATGCCTCGGGACATCCTTTCCTGCAGCGTATCAGGTAGACAATGTTGGCCGAGTTGCAGGTTGCATTCCTGGTAGATGGTGTTCTCACGTGAGATGATGGCATCCGTGTCGATGATCCGGCACGCCTTGCAGAGGTTGCTGTGGCAGGGTTGTGTGGTGTCATGGTCACTGTTCTCCTGAAGGCTGGGTAGTTTGCTGCGGACAATGGTCTGTTTGAGGTTGCGTGGTTGTTTGAAGGCAAGAAGTGGGGGTGTGGGATGAGCTTTACTCTGTATCTAACCCCGTGCTGTACCTGTCCTGGGAGTGTTTATTCAGCTGCTAAATCTGTAGATCCTGCACTCTCCTCAGCACCCTGCATAGCTCAGTCATTTTCCGAATGAATAGGTTTATCTCCTCTCCTCTATCCATTTCTGCTTTCCCTGTCTTCTCCATGATCTTAGTTTCACCAGGATCTGTGTCTTGTGTGCTCTCTCTCCTGTCATTCCCCCCTCTGCTTCTCTCTCTGAGTCCCCAAGCTCTGAATCCACTGGGAGCTTCAGACAATCTGCGCAGTCCCAGGCCTAGCCAGCAGGTGACAGCAGAGAGACAACTGGGATTGATTGAGTCCAAGTTCACGGGGCTTCTCCTGGGAATCATTCGAATAGTTTAGTTTTAAATTAATTCTCACAAAGTTTATCAATCATCGGGCAGAGAGCAGCGAGATCGGAGGAGGGAGATACAGGTCCAGGGGAGAGAGAGCCAGTTGGTTTATTCCCTGTCAGAGTTCGGTGTGTGGGTACAAGGAGGCAGTGACTCTGGGGTGATCTGACACATTCTGTAGGCAGAGGGGAAGGGCTGTGTTTGCTTAGTTCCTGCAGTCTGGCTGTGGGGACCATGAGCCCAGGGATACTGTGAAACACTCAAAACATTTATCACACTATCACAGTCTGTGGGTGCTCACTCAGCACCAATTCGCCAGTTTCCATATCTAACACCAGTGAGTAATGTCCAAAATACTCTTTCAACTGGTCAGCACTTTACAGATATAAATCATTTGTTTCACCTGTCAGTCCCTCAAAATTCTTATTAATATAGAACAGTGTAGAGGGAGCTTTACTCTGTATCTAACCCCGTGCTGTCCCTGTCCTGGGAGTGTTTGATGGGGACAGTGTCGAGGGAGCTTTACTCTGTATCTAACCCCGTGCTGTACCTGTCCTGGGAGTGTTTGATGGGGACAGTTAGAAGGAGCTTTACTCTGTATCTAACCCCATGCTGTACCTGTCCTGGGAGTGTTTGATGGGGACAGTGTCGAGGGAGCTTTACTCTGTATCTAACCCTGTACTGTCTCTGTCCTGGGAGTGTTTGATGGGGACAGTGTAGAGGGAGCTTTACTCTGTATCTAACCCCGTGCTGTACCTGTCCTGGGAGTGTTTGATGGGGACAGTGTCGAGGGAGCTTTAGTCTGTATCTAACCCTGTACTCTACCTGTCCTGGGAGTGTTTGATGGGGACAGTGTAGAGGGAGCTTTACTCTGTATCTAACCCCGTGCTGTACCTGTCCTGGGAGTGTTTGATGGGGACAGTGTAGAGGGAGCTTTACTCTGTATCTAACCCCGTGCTCTACCCGTCCTGGGAGTGTTTGATGGGGACAGTGTAGAGGGAGTTTTAGTCTGTATCTAACCCTGTACTCTACCTGTCCTGGGAGTATTTGATAGGGACAGTGTAGAGGGAGCTTTACTCTGTATCTAACCCCGTGCTGTACCTGTCCTGGGAGTGTTTGATAGGAGTCATGATGTGGAGATGCCGGCGTTGGACTGGGGTGAACACAGTAAGAAGTTTAACAACACCAGGTTAAAGTCCAACAGGTTTATTTGGTAGCAAAAGCCACACAAGCTTTCGGAGCTCTAAGCCCCTTCTTCAGGTGAGTGGGAATTCTGTTCACAAACAGAGCATATAAAGACACAAACTCAATTTACATGAATAATGGTTGGAATGCGAATACTTACAACTAATCAAGTCTTTAAGAAACAAAACAATGTGAGTGGAGAGAGCATCAAGACAGGCTAAAAAGATGTGTATTGTCTCCAGACAAGACAGCCAGTGAAACTCTGCAGGTCCAGGCAACTGTGGGGGTTACAAATAGTGTGACATGAACCCAATATCCCGGTTGAGGCCGTCCTCATGTGTATGGAACTTGGCTATCAGTTTCTGCTCAGCGACTCTGCGCTGTCGTGTGTTGCGAAGGCCGCCTTGGAGAACGCTTACCCGAATATCAGAGGCCGAATGCCCGTGACCGCTGAAGTGCTCCCCAACAGGAAGAGAACAGTCTTGATGGGGACAGTGTAGAGGGAGCTTTAGTCTGTATCTAACCCTGTACTCTACCTGTCCTGGGAGTGTTTGATGGGGACAGTGTAGAGGGGGCTTTACTCTGTATCTAACCCCGTGCTGTACCTGTCCTGGGAGTGTTTGATGGGGACAGTGTGGAGGGAGCTTTACTCTGTATCTAACCCCGTGCTGTACCTGTCCTGGGAGTGTTTGATGGGGACAGTGTAGAGGGAGCTTTACTCTGTATCTAACCCCGTGCTGTACCTGTCCTGGGAGTGTTTGATGGGGACAGTGTAGAGGGAGCTTTACTCTGTATCTAACCCCGTGCTGTACCTGTCCTGGGAGTGTTTGATGGGGACAGTGTAGAGGGAGCTTTACTCTGTATCTAACCCCGTGCTGTACCTGTCCTGGGAGTGTTTGATGGGGACAGTGTAGAGGGAGCTTTACTCTGTATCTAACCCCGTGCTGTACCTGTCCTGGGAGTGTTTGATGGGGGACAGTGTCGAGGGAGCTTTACTCTGTATCTAACCCCGTGCTGTACCTGTCCTGGGAGTGTTTGATGGGGACAGTGTAGAGGGAGCTTTACTCTGTATCTAACCCCGTGCTGTACCTGTCCTGGGAGTGTTTGATAGGACAGTTTGGTGTGTGATAATGTTCGCAGCATTAGTCCAACTCTTTTCAACTGAAGAAAATCTTGCGTCTTGTACAGTGCAGGTTTGAAAACCCAGCAGGAGTTGCTGAGTTTCCCAGCGAGTTATATATTGTTGTTAGTCAAAAGATTCAATTTAGTATTTGCTGTGGATTTATAGGATCTCCTTTTAATAGCTGTCCAGCCTTAACACATTTCAGCTGTAGAAATAAATAAATATTTAAAACATCTTGCATTTAAAACTGATGATTTAATGTAATTGAGAAAAGCGCCAAGCGGGAAGATGTCAGGTTGGTCTGCGCTGCTATCAATTACACAAGGCAGCGACATACTGAAGCTTTCCTTTGGCAGGCTGGCTCTGTGTAATCACACGCATGTCACTGATTGAAATGCTATAATGAGCTGCGAGATATAAATTATACTTTTATTATGTTTTTCATTGTGGCTGCAGTTGATGATGGGGCATCTGTTAGCGTTAATGTCAGCATGTTACCGGTATTGTACAAGTTAGCAGAATGGGAAAACAGGAACAAAGCAGGATCGAGGGGAGGGGAGGGAAGGGGAGAGAGAGAGACCGGAGGGAGGGGGAGGGAGATGGGTGGGAAGGAGGGGGGTGGGGGGAGGGAAAGGGAAAGGGCAGGGAGTGGGAGGGAGAGGAGGGGGTGAGAGGAGATCCAGAGTGAAGCAGGGTGATGTGGGAGGTGGAGGGGAAGATGAGAGAACGAGGGATGGGAAGGAGAGAGCAAGGAACTAGATCCAATGGATAGGAAACAGATTTGTCCAAAGTCTCCAGGGTGAGAAGGTGCTTCGGTGGGATTGAGGGATATGGTGAGAAGTGTGTAACTGGGATTGTGGGATAGGGGGAGAGGGTGTGTAACTGGGATTGAGGGATCTGGGAAGAGGATGTGTAGCTGGGATTGTGGGATATGGGGAGAGGGTGTGTAACTGGGATTGTGGGATATGGGGAGAGGGTGTGTAGCTGGGATTGTGGGATATGGGGAGAGGGTGTGTAGGTGGGATTGAGGGATATGGGAGAGAGTGTGTAGGTGGGATTGGGGATATGGGGAGTGTTATAAGGATGTCTCTTCCCTGGAAGGTGTAACAGTCTCTGTAGCAGAATAAAGACCAGTGGCAGCAAAAGGTTATATCCATTCGTGGGACATGGGCGTCGCTGGCTGGCCAGCATTTGGTGCCCATCCCTAGCTGCTCTTAGCGGGCAGTTCAGAGTGAACCACATTGCTGTGGCTCTGGAGTCACATGTAGGCCAGACCAGGTAAGAATAGCAGATTTCCCTCCCTTTGTTCAGTAATCTCAGTTTCTGCTGATTGGTGGGAAGTGGCAGTGCCAGTATGTGGGGGTCCCATTCATCCTGAGGTTGTTCTGGCACACACGGGGCTGGTGCATTGACGCGTGTGGCGAACAACTGATCTGCGTGTGGTTTCCACACCAGCTCACCTTCAGTTTGTGCTGGATAGGAGATAGGGCCAGTTTGAGCCAATACAGTAACAGGAATCGATTTCTCACCGATGGATTGGTCGATGCCATAACCTGTCTTTCTTGTTGAAACAAGCGTCTTTCGGAATTACCTTCTCTTCTCAAGATTTACAACTGCTGATTGTGTTGGAGTGTCTCGCTGTCTCCTGTGGTAAAAGTGGATCCAAGGCAGTTCCCAGCTTCCTCTTCAGTAGCAGCAAAGCTGGGAAGTCTGGGTAGTTGTGTGTGTGGTGTTACGGTTCATCAACCGGAGACGGTTCAGGTGGTGATTGAATGAACCTTGGTCCTTGGAGGCTTCCAGCGAATGCTTCAAGAACTGGATGAAACTTTCGGCCAAACCATTTATTGAAAGGTGGCCTGGTGCTGATTTTGTGTGTTGGATATCACTCTTCTTCAGATAGTCTTCGAAAGGCTGAGCAGTGAGTTGTGGTCCATTGTCACTTACACTTTGTTCTGGTTTCTCAAATCTGGCAAAAATCTCATTCCGCTTTTTGATGGTTTGTTTTGCTGTTGTTGAAATAATTGTGATCACTTCTGGCCACCTTGAGTGTGCATCAAAGACAGCCATGAACATGTGCCCTTCCTATGGACCAGCAAAGTCTACGTTGCTGAGGCATTTCAGGCCATTTCCATGGATGTAATGGAGACAATGATGGTGCATTCCTCACCTGTGGACATGACTGGCACAGTCCTACTTTTTGCTTGATCTGGACTTCAACTCCAGGCCACCAGGAGTAGTTCCTCACAAGTTATTTCATTCAAATTATACCTGGGTGTCTTTATGGAATTATTCCAATTCTCTCTGCTGTATGTTTGGAGGAATTATTACCCGCATCCCCCACAGCAAGCATCGCCCTGTACTGTCAACTCGAGTTCTCTGGAAATATGCCTTTAATTCGGGATGCATTCCCATCATCCTCCCCTTTAACATCATTTCCAGTACATTCTCCATCACAGCATCATTTCTGCTCTCTGGTTTGACCTGAGCTGCCGTCACTGGGAAGTTATCTATCTGTGAAAAATAGAAAATATTGGAAACACTACTGGGTGGTACCTGACCAGCAGGCAAAGGTAAACCAGACAATGCGTTGGCATGGGCATGACTCTCTGACTGATGCCACTTGGCCTCATAGGAAAGTGCTGAAGTTATCCCAAAAGGTAATCGCTGAGAGTAGAAGAGGCCGTTATGTGTTATGGTGGTGAGCAGGTGCTGAGATTCAGCTGTGACATTCATTTGCAGGTCAACTGATGTGCGATAGGTCGATTCTGCTGAACTTCTGTCCTCCTGTTAGGCTAGCAAACAAATCCTCAGTGAAAGATAATGGGTATTGATTCACACCCAAAACTAGATTGATTGCTGTTTTTGAAATCTCCACAAATATGTACCGTCCCATCCTGCTTCATTGCAGGCACAATGAGGGTTGCCCAGTCACTGATAGCCATGATGTGGAGATGTCGGCGTTGGACTGGGGTGGGCACAGGAAGTAGTCTCACAGCACCAGGTTAAAGCCCAACAGGTTTATTTGGAATCACCAGCTTTCGGAGGAGGCTGTTGCAGCTGTGAGACTCTTTGGCTGCCTGTCTTGTTTGATCTTGCGTGTCACCTGAAATGTGTCTTTAAATTCATATTGTATTTTTCTCGGGTGTTCTGTAGACTTGTTTGAAAATCAGCTAACATGTTTGCAGCATTCCAGTTCAACTTTATCTTCTCGAGCCAAGAGTGGCCGAGAAAAGCTGGAAAACTTCCTTGGACAACATGGAGTGACAGCTCCGCAGTTTGCCCACTTAGCTCTACCTTGATTGTGATGTATCCTCTTAGAGGCACTGTTTTATCAGTGTAGGTCCTCAGGGTGACACCTAGTGTCTTTAATGGTCGATTATTCCATTTTTCCCGGGAGGTGGTCTCGGGAATTAGGGAGGCGGCAGTCCCCATGCGAACCTCCATTCTGATTGGCTGTCTGTTTAACTTTGGAACTACCCAGAACCGATTTGGTTCTCCTTGAATTGAAGGCACATTTAACCTCAATTCCTCATCACATTCATGTGCTATGTCTTCAGTGCACTTATTATTTTTCTCTATGAATTCTTTTGGTGGAATTCCTTTTATTTTTCCCTTGAGGTGTGTCCTGTTTCTTTCTTTGGACATTCCTTTCTGGTGAAACTGGTTTTCCCCAGTAAACTTGTCCCCTGTGGCTGTTTTTCCCACAATTGGCTGTCTCTGCACCAGCACTCAGCCTGTGAATGGCCCATTTTTGTATAGCGATGTCACGCTTGTTGCTGGGTAGATTTCCACTGGGCAGTGCCCATGTTATGGATCCTCGTGCCTGCTCTGAGCTGAGAAGCTTCCTGACAACAAGCTCCATCAAAACTGTTATCTCTAAGACTGTTTTAAGACTTAAAATTTCAGTCAATGAGCAATTTCCACTGTATAAACTCATACCCCAGCCCACAAACCAGACAGTCTCTGATCATATCATCCAGAGAGTCACCAAATTCATAAAGTTCCTTTAGGGTTGATACAAATTGTTCTATATTGTCGCCTTAGAAATCATAGAAACCCTACAGTGCAGAAGGAGGCCATTCGGCCCATCGAGTCTGCACCGACCACAATCCCACCCAGGCCCTACCCCCACATATTTTACCCGCTAATCCCTCTAACCTACACATCCCAGGACTCTAAGGGGCAATTTTTTAACCTGGCCAATCAACCTAACCCGCACATCTTTGGACTGTGGGAGGAAACCGGAGCACCCGGAGGAAACCCACGCAGACACGAGGAGAATGTGCAAACTCCACACAGACAGTGACCCGAGCCAGGAATCGAACCCGGGACCCTGGAGCTGTGAAGCAGCAGTGCTAACCACTGTGCTACCGTGCCGCCCCTACGAGCCTTCTAGTTTATTTCTTCCATGGAATCTAAAACACTCAGCAATAATAAATGGTTTGGGTGCCTAATGGTCCTCCAGTATCTTAGTTTGATATGTTCTGAACAAAGAACAAAGAAAATTACAGCACAGGAACAGGCCATTTGGCCCTCCAAGCCTGCACCAACCATGCCGCACATCTAAAGTAAAAAGAACAAAGAACATTTTGCTACTGGGATTTCTTGGGGTGAACCAGACTTTGGAGCAAATTTATGATTTTACTGCCAATGGTACTAAGGAAAGCCGGGGAAATATATCACTGGAGATCTTGTTAGCTCAGATATCGTTCTGAAATTGTTCTGTATAGGACTTCCAAATATTGAATTCTTCCTTGACCAGGACCAAACTGTCCCAGCATTTCACAGTAATTCCGGGACCCGTTCAGCAACTCCCCATCGGGGGATTCCCTTCATCTCAGCAGTCTGTCTAGTTTATATTTTAATGTCTGTAATGTAAGCCAAGTGTAGCTGCTTGTCTTGGATTTAATACAATGCAAGGAATCTCCCTGTCTCTCTCTTCCTGCATGCCTCAGTCTAACCTCACATGCTGAGTCCCGCACTCCTCGGGGAACCGGTTTTGATTCTCAGTTTGGGCCTTGCTCTTTTTTCTGCCCCAAAAACCTTCCCCGTCCACGACAGCTACAATCAGCTGATCTGCTGATGATTCTGTCCCGACGTTGAAAGTATCGAAGTTTCCAGTCGGTAAGTGTGGCTTCCATTTCCTTTCCTACACGAAAAGAATTTAATCGTTCCTCGTCGCCAGTATTCTTGCTATCCTGTTATGTACTGCATTCTCGGGACAAAAGAATTTATTGAATAGCTCTTAGCTCAGCAAAGACTTGATCCAGATGGAGGCAAAGCTTGTGCGGCAGCTGATGACATCACAAACTAGACACATGACTAGACTCTTAAAATGACAGTGCAACAACACAACAACAACCCCAAATATGTTACAGGGAGAAGGTGCGATGGTGGGATAGGCAGATATGGGGAGAAGGTGTGTAGGTAGCATTGAGGGATATAGGGAGAAACTATTTGATTTGATTTGATTTGATTTATTATTGTCACATGTATTAGAATACAGTGAAAAGTATTGTTTCTTGTGCACTATACAGACAAAGCATGCCGTTCATAGAGTACATAGGGGAGAAGGAAAGGAGAGGGTGCAAAATGTAGTGTTACAGTCATAGCTAGGGTGTAGAGAAAGATCAATTTAATGCAAGGTAAATCCATTCAAAAGTCTCGCAGCAGCAGGGAAGAAGCTGTTCTTGAGTCGGTCGGTACGTGACCTCAGATTTTTGTATCTTTTTCCCAATGGAAGAAGGTGGAAGAGAAAATGTCCGGGGTGCGTGGGGTCCTTAATTATGTTGGCTGCTTTGCCGAGGCAGCGGGAAGTGTAGACAGAGTCAATGGATGGGAGGCTGGTTTGAGTGATGGATTGGGCTAGGTTCATAACCCTTTGTAGTTTTTCACAGTCTTGGGCAGAGCAGGAGCCGTACCAAGCTGTGATACAACCAGAAAGAATGCTTTCTATGGTGCATCTGTAAAAGTTGGTGAGAGTCGTAGCTGACATGCCAAATTTCCTTAGTCTTCTGAGAAAGTAGAGGCATTGGTGGGCTTTCTTAACTATAGTGTCGGCATGGGGGGGACCAGGACAGGTTGTTGGTGATTTGGACTCCTAAAAACTTGAAGCTCTCGACCATTTCTACTTCATCCCCATTGATGTAGACAGGGGCATGTGCTCCTCTACAGTTCCTGAAGTCGATGACAATCTCCTTCGTCTTACTGACATTGAGGGAGTGATTATTGCCTTCGCACCAGTTCACCAGATTCTCTCACCGTGGTGGGTTGGATCTCAAACAATGATGAGACGGAGTACAGGAAAGAGCATCATACGGAATGGGCTGAATGGCCTTTCTGCTTACATTCAATGTAATTCCATGTAGAAGAATCTCTTGTGCGATAGAATCGCAGTGAGTTCAGCTTCAATCTCTGGACAGAGCACGTGTTTAACTCCATTGTTGAAACAGGGTGGTTTGCGATTTGAGGGACTTATGGAGAAGGAGCTTCTGGCTCCAGTCCCTCCCCCACCCAGTCCCTGGTGTCCTGACCTCGAGTGTTTGACTGAGACTTAGCCATCGGGGATTAACCACAATATTATAGCACTCTTGAGGAACAGACAACACAAGACTCAGTGCGTCTGCAATTTCAAGTGTGAATCGATCCCAGGAGAGCTTTTCCCAAACCCCCGCCCAGAAAGCGTTTGTGTTGAAGTGGACTGGCCTGGCAGCAGTTTATTCAATGTCTCTGGGACTTCTCAAAGTCAACGAGGCAGAGATCAGCGACGTAAAATAATGTTTCCCACCATCAGATTGAGAAAACCGCTTCCATCTCTAGAAGAAAAACTCATCACCATGAATGACCAGGAGAGGGTAAAATAGCACGAGGAAAAACAGCAAAATACCCAGGCCAGAAGCTTAATCACAGACATTGAGCACTTGAGTTATCAATTCTGAAACCCAGAGCATGGATCTGAAACCACCAGAAGGGAGACAGAATCATTGGTAAAACACAACAAAGATGGTCCAGGACATAGACAGGCCATGGTGTCATCAGGAGAAACCAGACCATCTTAATGTCCTTGGAGAGAAAGCCAACAGAAACAGATGGGGTCTGATTGAGGTATATAAAATTTTAAAAGTGATTGTTAAGGTAAATGTGGACCAAATGTTTCCCTTTATGGGGCAATCTGGAACAAGGGGTCACAGGTATAGGTCGAGAGGCGGTAGATTTAAAACTGAGATGAGGAGGAACGACTTCTCGCAGAGGGTGGTGAATTTGTGGAACTCGCTGCCCCATAGCGCGGTGGAGTCTGAATCGTTAAATGGTTTCAAGAAGGAGATAGATATATTTCTAATAAAAAAGGGATAAAGGGATATGGGGAACAGGTGGGGAGGTGGATTTGTGACCAGGGAGAGATCAGCCATGATCTAATTGACTGGCGGAGCAGGCTCGAAGCGCTGAATTTGTCTATTTCTGCTCCTAATTTTTAATTGTCCTAAACTTGGGATTAACAATCAGATCCCAATGACAAAGAGGGAGGATTTACTGCCAGCTCCACATTCACCCAGAGAAGAACATTCAAACTGACAGGAAGGAGACTATGAAATATCCCCAACTCAACATGGGACCAGAACAAGATCAGAGAGATAGGAACATATGGGATAGGAACAGAAGTAGGCCATTCAGCCCTTCGAGCCTGATCCGCCATTCTATAAGATCATGGCTGATCTGTTTACATTGACTCACACATTCTCACTCGCCCGATAACCTCTGATCCTCTCGCCTATCAAAGATCTATCTGCCTCCGCATTAAAAATATCCAGTGACCCCGCCTCCACCATCTTCTGAGGCAGAGAGTTCCAAAGTTGCACAATCCTCTGAGAGAAAAATTTCCCTCATCTCCGTCTGAAAAGGGCGACCCCTAATTTTAAATCCGTGCTCCCTAGGTCTGGAGTCGCCCACAAGAGGAAACATTCTTTATACATCCACCTTGTCAACACCATTCGGGTTTTTATATACTGCAATCAAGTCACCCCTCACTCTTCTAAACTCCAATGGAAACAAGCTCAGTCTGTCCTCGTAACACAGCCCACTCATTCCAGATGCCAATCTAGTAAACCTTCTCTGAACCGCCTCGAGAGCATTTATACCCTTCCTTAAATAAAGAATAAGGGCGGCACAGTGGTTAGCACTGCTGCCTCACAACGCCAGGGACCCGGGCTCGATTCCTCGCTTGGGTCACTGTCTGTGTGGAGTTTGTACGTTCTCCCCGTGTCTGCGTGGGTTTCCTCCGGGTGCTCTGGTTTCCTCCCACAGTCCCATGATGAGCGGGTTAGGTGGATTGACCGTTGTAAATGGGGTTACAGGGATGGGGGACGATTTTGGAGAGTTGGTGCAGACTTGATGGGCTGAATGGCCTTCTGTGATAATTCTATGGTAATTCTCAGAAGCCAAATCTGCACACTATCTGAGGTGTGGTCTCACCAATACTCTGTGTAACTGAGAATTGTTACCAAGGCATGGTACATTGGGGAGACCATGCAGACGCTATGAAAACGGATGAATGAACACCGCTCGACAATCACCAGGCAAGACTGTTCTCTTCCAGTCGGGGAACATTCAGCGGTCACGGGCATTTAGCCTCTGATCTTCGGGTAAGCGTTCTCCAAGGCGGCCTTCACGACACAGGACAATGCAGAGTCGCTGAGCAGAGACTGATAGCCAAGTTCCGCACACATGAGGATGACCTCAACCGGGATCTTGGGTTCATGTCACACTATCTGTAATCCCCATGACTTGCCTGGGCTTGCAAAATCTCACTAACTGTCCTGGCTGGAGACAATACACATCTCTTTAACCTGTGCTTAACCCTCTCTCCACTCACATTGTCTGTACCTTTAAGACTTGATTACCTGTGAAGACTTGATTACCTGTGAAGACTCGCATTCCAACCATTATCTTGTAATTGAATTTGTGTCTTTATATGTCCTGTTTGTGAACCGAACTCTTCACTCGCCTGATGAAGGGGCAGCGCTCCAAAAGCTTGCGCTGCCAAATAAACCTGTTGGACTTTAACCTGCTGTTGTGAGACTTCTTACTGTATAACTGAAGCATATCATCCTTTATTTTATATTCAATTTCTTTTATAATAAAGGATATCATTCCATTTGTCCTCTTGATTACATGCTGTACTTGTATCTTAACTTTTGGTGATTTATGCACTCAGACACCCAGATCCCTCTGCACCTCAGCATTCTGCAGTCACTCTCCATTGAGGAGATACTCTGTTTTTTTATTCTTCCTGGCAAAGTGAACAACTCCACACTTTCCCACATTGTACTCCACTCACTCAACCTATCTTTATTCATCAACAACCCCCTCCTCTCCTTATGATTGGTCAAGGCACGTCAGAGACTAGCACTGTGAAGCCTGAGACATTGTGGGGAGATGTAGGAGGATGGAAATCAGATGGGGATAAAGCCTCAGCGGGCGGGGGAGAGCTGTTGAGTAAAGGGTTAACATCAGAAGCATACATGATGCTAATGTCATAATGATGTCAAATCACATGACTGAGAGAGCTCAGGACGGGGAAGAAGTTCCAACCTCGTGTCAATGTCCTACACAAGAGATTATCGTGCAAGATTAAAGCGCATGAGATTGGGGGAAGTGTATTGAGATGGATAGAAAACTGGTTGGCAGAGGAGAAACAAAGAGTAGAAATTAATGGGTGCTTTTCAAATTGGCAGATAGTACCCAGTGGGGTGCCACAGGGATCGGTGCTGGGACCCCAGCTATTCACAATATATATTAATGATTTGGGTGAGGGAACAAAATGTAACATCTCAAAGTTTGCGGATGATACCAAGTTGGGTGGGAGGGTGAACTGTGACGAGGATGCAGAGATCCTTCAGCATGATCTGGACAGGTTGGGCAAATCAATGGCAGATGCAGTATAATTTGGATAAATGTGAGATAGCTGAAGAAATAGTGGAGGCGTTAGTTATGATCTTTCAAAAGTCACTGGAGTCAGGGAAAGTCCCAGAGGATTGGAAAATCGCTGTTGTAACCCCACTGTTCAAGAAGGGAACAAGAAAAAAGATGGAAAATTATAGGCCAATTAGCCTAACCTCAGTTGTTGGCAAAATTCTAGAATCCATCGTTAAGGATGAGATTTCTAAATTCTTGGAAGTGCAGGGTCGGATTAAGACAAGTCAGCATGGATTTAGTAAGGGGAGGTCGTGCCTGACAAACCTGTTAGAGTTCTTTGAAGAGATAACAAATAGGTTAGACCAAGGAGAGCCAATGGATGTTATCTATCTTGACTTCCAAAAGGCCTTTGACAAGGTGCCTCACGGGAGACTGCTGAGTAAAATAAGGGCCCATGGTATTCGAGGCAAGGTACTAACATGGATTGACGATTGGCTGTCAGACAGAAGGCAGAGAGTTGGGATAAAAGGTTCTTTCTCAGAATGGCAACCGGTGACAAGTGGTGTCCCGCAGGGTTCAGTGTTGGGGCCACAGCTGTTCTCTTTATATATTAACGATCTAGATGACGGGACTGGGAGCATTCTGGCCAAGTTTGCCGATGATACAAAGATAGGTGGAGGGGCAGGTAGTATTGAGGAGGTGGGGAGGCTGCAGAAAGATTTAGACAGTTTAGGAGAGTGGTCCAAGAAGTGGCTGATGAAATTCAACGTGGGCAAGTGCGAGGTTGTACACTTTGGAAAAAAGAATAGAGGCATGGACTATTTTCTAAACGGTGACAAAATTCATAATGCTAAAGTGCAAAGGGACTTGGGAGTCCTAGTCCAGGATTCTCTAAAGGTAAACTTGCAGGTTGAGTCCGTAATTAAGAAAGCAAATGTAATGTTGTCATTTATCTCAAGAGGCTTGGAATACAAAAGCAGGGATGTACTTCTGAGGCTTTATAAAGCACTGGTTAGGCCCCATTTGGAGTACTGTGAGCAATTTTGGGCCCCACACCTCAGGAAGGACATACTGGCACTGGAGCGGGTCCAGCGGAGATTCACACGGATGATCCCAGGAATGGTAGGCCTGACATACGATGAACGTCTGAGGATCGTGGGATTATATTCATTGGAGTTTAGGAGGTTGAGGGGAGATCTGATAGAAACTTACAAGATAATGAACGGCTTAGATAGGATGGACGTAGGGAAGTTGTTTCCATTAACAGGGGAGACTAGGACGCGGGGGCACAGCCTTAGAATAAAAGGGAGTCACTTTAGAACAGAGATGAGGAGAAATTTCTTCAGCCAGAGAGTGGTGGGTCTGTGGAATTCATTGCCACAGAGGGCTGTGGAGGCCGAGACGTTGAGCGTCTTCAAGACAGAAATTGATAAATTCTTGATTTCTCGAGGAATTAAGGGCTATGGGGAGAGAGCGGGTAAATGGAGTTGAAATCAACCATGATTGAATGGTGGAGTGGACTCGATGGGCCGAATGGCCTTACTTCCGCTCCTATGTCTTATGGTCTTATGGTCTTATGGTTATTCACTTTGGAAACATAAACAAGGCGGCAGATTACTACCTGAATGGGTGTAAATTGGGAGAGGGGAGTGTGCAGTGGGACCTGGGTGTCCTTGTGCACCAGTCACTGAAGGTAAGCATGCAGGTGCAGCAGGCGGTAAAGAAGGCAAATTGTATGTTGGCCTTCATTGCGAGAGGTTTCGAGTACAGGAGCAGGGATGTGTTGTTGCAATTATACAGGGCCTTGGTGAGGCCACACCTGGAGTATTGTGTGCAGTTTTGGTCTCCTTTTCTGAGGAAGGATTTTCTTGCTCTCGAGGGAGTGCAGCGAAGGTTTACCAGGCTGATTCCGGGGATGGCGGGACTGATGTATGAGGAGAGATTGACTAGGTTAGGATTGTTTTCGCTGGAGTTCAGACGAATGAGGGGGGGATCTCACAGAGACTTATAAAATTCTAACAGGACGAGACAGGGTAGATGCAGGGAGGATGTTCCCGATGGTGGGGGAGTCCAGAACCAGGGGTCACAGTCTGAGGATTCGGGGTAGACCATTTAGGACGGAGATAAGGAGACATTTCTTCACCCAAAGAGTGGTGAGCCTGTGGAGTTCATTACCACAGGAAGTAGTTGATGCCAAAACATTGAATGTATTCAAGAGGCGGCTGGATACAGCATTTGGGGCGAACGGGATCAAAGGTTATGGGGAGAAAGCAGGATTGGGCTATTGAGTTGGACGATCAGCCATGATCGTAATGAATGGTGGAGCAGGCTTGAAGGGCCGAATGGCCTCCTCCTGCTCCTATCTTCAATGTTTCTATGTCAATGTCCAAATGTGCAATTACTCGCTGTAAATAAAGAATAATGGTTTTGAGGAAATCCAGACTTCAGCAGCAAACTTTGGGAAAAGAGACAATCCCCCAAATCCCAGTCTGGACTCCGAGCACACAGTGAAACAGAAAGGGAATGGAAATTGCGAGCTCTGCCCCCAGATATGTCTGGATTCTCGGTGCCAATTGGAGACTGAGATGGATAGATTCTTGTAGGGTAATGGGATCGAACGATATGAAGCAAAGGTGTTCTAGGAGATTGAGATCCGGATCAACCAGGATCCAGCTGAATGGTGGAACAGGCTCAAGGGGCTGAATGGCCTCCTCCTGTTATCCCATTTCATTGTGACCCTCACCGTGTGTCTCCAGATGCACAGTTTGCTGTGCAGCCTCTGGATCCGGATTGGGATTACTGAGTGAATTTAACCCCTCGCTGACTGGGAATGTCCCGGATTAACTGCTCATCCAATGCTCAGACACACAGGGCCGGACTTTCCGGTCTCGCTCGTCCCGAAACCCTAAAATCCCGCCCAAGATCAACAGACCTTCCCATGGTCCGCCCCTCGCCCACTCCCATTCCTGTGGTGGGCGGGATGGTACAATTCCAGCCATAGTCCCCACTGGAGCAACACAAGCCCAGCACACACTGGGGGTAACACAGGGGGTAATATTGGGGGCTGCATTGGCAAGCTCCACTTTGGACTAGGCTGTGGGCAGCACTGGACAACACTGGGGAGGGTTACACTGGGGTTACACTGGGGGTTACACTGGGGTTACACTGGGGTAACACAGGGGGTTAAATAAGGGTTACACTGCAGGTTAAACGGGGGTTACACTGGGATTACACACGGGGGTTACCAGGGGGTTAAACGGGGGTTACAAAGGGGTTACACTGGGGTTACACTGGGGGGTTACACAGGGGGTTAAACGGGGGTTACAAAGGGGGTTAAATGGGGGTTACAAAGGGGGGTTACTCAGGGGGATACAAAGGGATTACACTGGGGGGTTACACATGGGGTTAAATGGGGGTTACAAAGGGGTTACACTGGGATTACACTGGGGGGTTACCCAGAGGGTTACAAAGGGGTTACACTGGGGGGTTACCC